>NW_022589729.1:12527779-12547457 GCF_004348235.1 Phoca vitulina | reverse complement strand
TACATCAAAAACTAATGATGTAATGTATGGTGATTAACATAACATAATAAAATTAAAAAAAGAAAAAAATGCAATTCTATAAATGGATGATTCTAATACTTAAAAGTGTGTTATTTATTGAAGTTATGGGGAATAGAATTAGGAGAAATAGTTTTCAGCATAAAGTCATTTGCATAGATAAATAATTCAACGATGGTGTTTGCTCCTTTACATTGAATTTGTATTTGATTCGTGTTTGTGCTTTTCATGTAAAGATATGAGTCATCTGGGCATTGATTATACATCACGTACTATTTTAAACTTCTATTAAATGGTTAGAGCAGTTCAAGAAATATTGACAATGTCAAATATATTTTAAATCATGATATTAATTGTGTGTAATGGACTAAGTGTAAAGTGTATTATTGTGTGAAGATGCAATTAAATTTAGTATTGATATACTCATGTATTTTTCACTTGACAGAGCATTTTGTATATGAATTTATACTTTTCCCACAAAACTTACTGTAAGTAATAAAGCAATTTTAAAAATAAAGGAAGTCCTTGCTACCAGAATATCTTTATTCCAATATGAACATTTCATATGCTTTTGGTAATTAACAATACATTTGAAAATTCATTTCCCAATTAAATATTAAACCCCAGAAATATTGCAGCATGATAAACAACTCAGACTACATTGAATTGTAGTTTGATGTTAAGTGCTCAGTAAAATGGTAAAATACGAATTAATGACTGACAGAAGAAAAAAATAAATAGCAAAAGAATCTTTAAACTCAGTATTCACATTTGGGGGCGCCTGGGTGGCTCAGTCCTTAAGCGTCTGCCTTCGGCTCAGGTCATGGTCCCAGGGTCCTGGGATCGAGCCCCACATCGGGCTGCCTGCTCTGTGGGAAGCCTGCTTCTCCCATTCCCGCTTCCCCTGCTTGTGTTCCCTCTCTTGCTATGTCTCTGTCAAATAAATAAATAAAATCTTTTAAAAATAAATATATAAATAAATAAACTCAGTATTCACATTTGTAAAAACAGAAATAATACATGTATGTAATTGCTAATTATTATGTATAATTTATAATCAAGTATCACATATAATGTCATATAATTATCTATCATAAATGACAAATATGACAGAATTATTATAGAATTATGACATATAATATCTAAAAACATATATAGTTACATATATAAAATTATATATGTTTTAGTATCCTATTATTATATAATTATCATATATTATTGACTACAACATATATTATTCCATATATAAATTTATGTATTTCTATATATATACATTTAGTATCAGCTTTTTCTAAAGGTTTTTGTTAGTTTGATAGCTTTAACCATATACAACTATAAAAGATCCTATATTAGGACATAATAAAAATTAACCAACACTTGTATTTTATTATTTAAACATCTAATGTAGAGTAATTTAAGAGTATGTGGGAAGTTATATTTCAAGTCATTAATAAATTAATATTTAGAATAAAAGGTAATTCGTTTGGCCTTTGATCAAACTTATATTAACCAGCACATTCATGGCAATATTTATTGTTCATGAGAATGACCCAAGATATTACACCATTCTAACTGATCTATACATCAATCTAGACCAGTTAAATTGTTATTTATTGTAACTATATTGCTAGAGAGAGAGTGAAAGGGAGAGGGAGAAAGAATTAGATTGATCAAGGCAAGCAGAGCTTTAAAAAGCTTACATATAGAGCTTGAAAAGCCAATATGATGTTCAGAATGGGTATTTGATTGATGAGTCAAGAGGTTTCAGACCCAGTTCCAGCTCTAATTTTACTTACATGATACCGAGCTAACTCCAATACCTCCCCGGGCTCCAGACACCTCATTTGTGTAATGAAATGCTGAGGCTGGATGATTTCTAAGACTCCCGATAGCTCTAAAACTTTATATATGCTGGCCCTGCTGCATTTTCTTCAAGAGGTTCTCAGAAAAGTTTAATAAATCAACTTAAGTATTCTTTTGTTATTTCTAACAAAAAATAAGATATTTACCCACCAACTTAGTTTAAAATTATTGAATTCTTACAATGTGTCAAGTACTGTGTGCAATTATGAAAGAGAGTTTATAATTAAATAAGTAAATAATGTAAACAGAGGAGTGTAATTTTATAAATACCATAATAAAACATAAAGAAAACTTTATGGTAAGGTAAGGGATCATGATATTAAGATATCTTGAGAGGGATAATCTCCTAATTCTTAGTATGATTTATTCCCTCAAACAATTTTCTACCCTTGGGAAATAGTGCTTTTATTGCTACTCATACATGAGTTTATGAGGAAAAGACTAATTGCTTTTTATAAATAAGTGTGAAATAAGGGTGTTTTTTGAATTATGGGCACTCAACAAAATAAAAATGAAAATAAGGATGCTTAAGTTAGTTCCTAGTGGAAGATTGAGTTATCATGTGTTTACCTTTTAGATTATAGAATAGTCGTAACTGTGGCCTTGAAAGAAAACAATATAAATATAACCTTTTAATACCGTTAAAAATGGATTGCATTGGATTTTTAAATAACTCTAGGCACAACTTTGTAAATGAGCTACACTGTACTTATCAATATTCTATTGTTTCATATGCATAATCAATGGTGATACAAATGATTCATAAACTACTTCAATATACTCTAATATAACTTTGAAGTAAATGAAATTTTTTTAAAAAAATTAGGAGAAAAGAGCTATAAAAGAGCTGTAAAGTACATGAAAATTTGGCCTATGAATAAAAGATGGTCTTGAACAGCAGTTGCCCCTCGTTTCATGTCTGATAAACAGAAGTGGGTAAATATGTGATAACAGCAGAGAAAAACAGTTTTTATTTCATTGCTTGAATTTCCAACATAAACATTTATTAATTTGTCATTAAAAATGATGCATTAGGACAAACAAGGATACTGCCATTCTATATTTTTTTCTTATTGCATGATCAATAAATAGTTCATAGATGACAAGTCATTGTAATGGAGAATAAACACATTCTTGTCTTTTTTGTAGTTTAAGAGGTAAAAAAAAAAAAAGCCTTCCTATTTATTTCAGATAAAGTTTCCAGGAACATTACAGGCTTTTTAAAAAAATGTGCATTTATAGATTTGCAATAAGAGATATACTATTCATATGATCATGCGTTGTATTGAGTTGTTGATAAACAATAATCAGTTTAGTCAAAATGGTAAACTAATACTCTGTTTCATTTTGAAAAAAACCTAGAGTAATATCAGGTTCACAGAGCTATATATAATGGATGTGTGTGTGTATAATTTTACAAAGTGTATATACATTTTCTTTTACTTTTTTCACTCAACATGGATAAAAATTTTCTCATATAATCATACTTGTTTTGAGGGACACTTTGATTGTCTTCTGTACTATAGATGAGAAAACTTTTCCTATTTCCACTCTAGTTGCTGTTGTTCTTGCCATTTTTATGTAATTGAACTGCCTATTTTTTCTAATATCAATATTTCTAGCTTAGTCTTGTTGTGGATTATTCTTACTATATTGTGCTCTAATTACGTATTGATGTGATCTTGTACAAAACTTCTATGTAGTTTTGGGGGCCTGGGTGGCTCAGTCAGTTGAGTGTCTGCCTGGTTCCCTGCTCAGTGGGGAGCTTACTTCTCATTCTTCCTCTCCCTCTGCCTGCTCGTGCGTGCTCTCTCTCTCTCTCTCTTTCTCTTAAAAATACATACATACATACATACATAAATGAAATCTTAAAAAAAATAAAAACTTCTACTTAGTTTCATTCACAGGTGAGTTTGACTTAGGATGGCTTAAAATTCAGACCCCTTTTCTCTATCTACGAAGAAAAGTGTTAACATTCAACACTGATAACAGAAAAAGTATTATGATCTTATAACCTTGATTGAGAGGTGGGATATGGGTAATTCCAATAAGTTTACAAGAGTTGAGATATTACTGTACCTTTGCTTTTTAATAGTAAACATTTACACATACCTTACATTTGCCTTGAAATAATTACTGTGGGCCAGACCTGTGGTAAGCACTTTTCATAGATTATCTCATTTTTGTTTCCCAACCACACTAGGCTGTAAGAAAATTTTAGCCATTCCACCCAATAGAACCTTGAAGTTTAAATAGGTTCCCCTTTAGTAAGTGGTGGAGCTAGGATAGTGACCCGAACACATTTATTTCAGTCTATTTTCTTCAAATTATGTAACATTACTATGATTTTGACTGCAAATATTTTAAATATATAATGTCTGAGTGTGAAGATGATGGACTCTTTAATAGTACTATTTTCATTTAGAAATGTGTTATGTTTTTTTGTTTGTTGGCTCTTCTTTTGTCCCACATTCTTCACTGTTTTAATATTTTAAAAAGTGTTTTTACTTCAGATAGTTTTTCTTCAACTAGTTCTCGCTGAATTATTTTCATAACTCCAGTGCATTGCTGTGGCATTATATCATCTTTAGAATATGTAAGACTGTAGGGAAATTTGATAGAAAATCATAAAGATTGTTTATTTCCAAGTGAATTATTTGTACCATTTTCTTTTACTCTAAGTAAACTTGAACCTATACTATTTGTTAATATAATTATTTCAAGGCATCTCTTTGAATTAGGAAGGCTATGCATTTTTCTTTTACACTCTGTAAAATTCTCCAACTGTGAAAATATTAGGCAATACTTTAATGAAACAATATAGAAACAAGATAGGAAAAGTTGAAAGGATCTTTTATTCTCTCTGATATATTTTTTTTAAGATTTTATTTATTTATTTTAGAGAGAGACAGAGAGAGCATGAGCGGGGAAGAGAGGGAGAAGCAGGCTCCCCCCTGAGCAGGGAGCCCGACTCAGGGCTCAATCCCAGGACCCTGGAATCATGACCTGAGCTGAAGGCAGACACTTAACCGACTGGGCCACCCAAGTGCCTCTCCTCTCTGATAAGTCAGTTATAGAAGGAAAGAACACATCTGTTATATTTTGAAGACAAATTTGTCCTTAAATAGATCTTGAAGGTTCGATTTTACTTTCTCCAGCTGGTTGAGCCCTATCTTCCATGTTTGCGGACTCCACACAGGTCCCTCAGCTTCCCAGCCCCTCAAGCAAGTGAATTTTCCTCATGGTGCTCAGACCCAACCACAAACTACAGTAACACCTCAGAAAGGGCATTATTTTGGGATCCTAAAGGCTACATTCCCTTGCTTTCAACATCCTCCTTCCAATAGATGAATAAAATAAATAAATAATTGTTTTCTCATTTGATACATCAATTCCCAAAACACTGAATGCTGTCAGTACTGGATTGTTGTCAGCCTTATTCATTTTTATGCTTATCTATTGAGTCACTCTTTATTTCTTACATTATATATGAAAACCTCTATGTCAGATGTTCGTCTACCAGCTGATGAACAAAAGTTCAAGCTGTCTGTGGCACAACTACGTTTTTGGTAAAGTTAACATGTCTATTGAAATGTTTGTACAATAAATTGACTTTTATTATTTTCTTTTCATTTTTATTTTTCATGAGTATTGAAAAAACAAAATAAGTGTGGACGTATTTATTAGTGCTGATGCTAGTAAGACATGTAGGGGCCTTAAATATAAAGCAATTGAAAATAAGAGGTTTGCATTATTGACTGTACTAGAGTTTGTGAATTTTTATATTAAATCAGACAATTATCAGTGAAGTCAGTTGCGAATGATAAAGAACAAAATAAAATTATATATAAGACATGATAGATTTTTTATTGTATATTGTGAAAGGTGCCAGATTAAAACAATCTATATAGAGAGAGATATATTCAAGACTCTAAATTAATAAGCTCATCATTTAAATTTCCTGCATTGATTCTCAATAACACAGTAACTTAATATAACTGAAGGTCTGTACAGAGATGGACTTACTACTATTTGTCCTCTTTCAAAGGTTAGAAGATTGCCTTCCAATTTCCAAGATCTCACATGTCAATAAGTGTGTGCCTGAAGCCAATTTTATTTTAAAATTTCCCTTAAAATTACAAATACTGAAGTTTGTTTATATGATTGTGGTGTGTGTCTGTTCGTGTGTATTAGGGGACAATAGTTAGACTACTTGATAGGACAACATGAAGATTTAAATGACCTTAAACCTTAAGTATTTCCTTTGATGCCTTGAATCCTCTTTTTACCCTTTTGTTAATAATCATTTATATTTAAATATCATTTATACACACACACATACATATAAGTTATATATATCAACATTAGAAATGATTTCCCCTGAACAAAATAAGGGATGGTCAGTATCACCATGAGAGAACAATGGTAGGGAGTATACAAAGTTGGTGTAATGTTAGGGAAAAAGTATTGCCTTGCCCATGATAAACTGCATTCTCAACTGTTGCTATGCACCCATAGTCAATATTCGGTATTCTAAAGAACTTGTTATTTACAAACTATGATAGAGTTGTCATGATACAAATTACACATTCGCTCAATGCATCTCAGCTGACATATCCATCCTTTTGTCTTTGATTATTACCTATAAGTTTTTGACTCCCAAGTTAGTAATCCCATCTTTGACATAAATTCTAAGAAATAGTTCTGCAGGGTCACTCCTTCTACTGGATGTTTCCAATGGAGAATGTTATTCCATTGAGAGTCAGAATGCTCAAAGCCAAGCTCCCTTACATGTTCTCCACAGTGGAGCTTAGTTGCAACATATCTTAATGTTATCACTTATGCTAGAAACCTCAGTTTCTTTCCCTCTCTCCATTGTGTATATTTTCAGTGTTTCATAATCTTACCAGATCTGTTTTTCATAATCCATCTTCTTCAGATAAATCTTATTGCCACTGCTTCCTTCAGGCCTTTATCATCTAGATAATGGCCTCAATGTCTTCTTTGTTATGATTTCCCTTTAAACTGTCTCCTCTTTCTCTTAATTAATGCCTATGGGCTTATACAAGAACCTAATATGTGATGTGGATACTATAGTGAACAAAATAGGCAGTATTTCCTGCACTTTGTGGAGCTTGCATTCCAATGAGAAGTGTCAGCAGTAATCATGATAAATGAGTAAATTATACAGCATGCTAGAAGCTGATAACTACTGTGGAAAAAGTAGAACAAGGAAAGGAGGAAAAGAAATAATGGTTGAAAGATGGAAGTGTGGGGAGGTGTATTCATTTAAAATAGGTTAGTCCAAAGAGTCCTAAGAGAATGACATTTGAACAAAAATTTGAAAGAAGTGAAACAGTGAGCTTAAAAATATTTTGAGGAAGAGCATTCCAGACACAGGAACAGCACATCAGAAATCCTGAGGCAGGAAGATAACTAATATGTTCAAGGAACAGCAAAGAACTAGTGTAGTTGGGGCAGAGTAAACTAGGAAAAGAGGAGAGGGGATGAGTTCAGAGAAGTAACAGGGATAATTGGATAATGTGACATTTTTTTAGTTCTAGGGCGGGCTCTGGCTTTTACCCTCAGTAAGATGGAAGACCATCGTGGAGTTGTGAATGGTGAAATGAAATTATCTGAATTATTTTTTGCAAAACATTCTAGTTGTTGAGTGGAGAGTATCTTTTTAAAATTCAAAGATCACTACAATATTCCCCTGCTTTAAAATATGTTTTTTTTTTAACTCATACTGAGGATAAACTTCCAGTCTCCCATAATTGACTAAACTCCTCATCTTCTGATATTATACTTCCCAAGACACCCATTGGAAATATCAGTCCTCAATATGTGATTCCATACTTAGGTGCTAAAACTGAGCACTACAAACTACAACTTTATAAAAATGGAAAAAAATACAAGTGGAAGTAATTAAGGAATACTTTGTACAGATGTTTGAAAATGTGCTTCATCTTGAGGATAGATAAAATCAATTAGTCAAAGAGGAGAAAAGAAGGATGAGGATGGAAGATGTTGTATGGAGGATGTTGTATGAGCAAAGGCATAGGATTAAGAATGTCCAGCTGGACAGGAATTTATGCCTGTTGGGGAGAAATGGAACAGATAGAAGCCAAGGAGAAGAGTTTAGACTTTGATGGCACATGTAAGACAGGAAAATTATAAATTTTTAAGTAGAATAAAATAATAAAATCCATTTTTAGACAGAAGCCTGACAGATAGGTCTGATTTATGGAGGAAAAATGAACAAACAAAAAAACAATTCTCATATGAGTCAAAACTTGCTCTCTATCTAAAGGAACATGCCCTTGTCATATCTCGGGTAAAATCAATGACCTTAGGTGAGTGATGCTTTTGACCAAAGAGGGCTTCTGTTATTTTCCCAAAAAATTTATGCCTGGCCAAAGGGAAGAAAATGGAATTGAAGAAAAAGGGAGTTATTTGTCTTCTCTGTGCTTAGGTGTGTGTATTGTTGGTATGTATCAGATCCTAGGCCTTTCAGTGATGTTTACCATCAGACGTATAATATCAGTGTGTGACAACCACACTGAGCCAAAAGAACATGGTAAACTCTGATTTATATAATAAAGTTGATGTCTTGTTTGTCAGGTAACAGAAACACGGACTGGTCCTCTTGGCTGCAGTAACTATGACAACCTGGATTCTGTCAGTTCTGTTCTGGTTCAGAGTCCCGAGAATAAGATTCAGTTGCAAGGTATGTGGCTAAAATTACATTAATTCTCTATCAGTCTGGATAATAATTATCCAGTTGTGATTTCTTGCTTCTTCTTCTTCTTCATCTTGTTGTTTTTGTTGTTGTAAACAAGCTGTATATGCAGTACTAGGCTATTAAAATTCTCATAAAAGGGTAATTTCCTAATTTTTAACTGATACTAACATTCTAGACCATATAAAGGAAATGTCAAAATTCACTTTACTTCTTAAAATAAGTAATCTATAGTAATTGAAAATGTATCGTGATAATATTTTTACTTCCATAGAGTAATCATTTTCTCAATATGTAGCAATTTTTCAATGGTCTGTCTGGGTTTTGACTTTTTCCTGAGATTCTAGTAAAAGTTGTAACCATACTTTTGTACACGGTAGCATGAACTGCTGACATTTTAAATATAACCTAATATGGTAGCTAGAACTGCGTTTATCCTCTCATAGAAACATATTTGAGAATATATTAACATAATATTTATATTCCCATTATAAAAATGGATTACGTGATAATGGTAATAATTTACTTTTTTTTCTATTCCTATATTTTGTTAGATAGTTCAATAGAGGATTTTTAAATAACTTGCAACAGATATATACTGCCCCCAAATAGGTTATTGGTGTGTGTACTTACTTATTCATATAGGTACAAAAGGTTATGAATACACGTTTAAACATGTACTAGTTGAAGAAGTTCAGAAAAGTCTTTGAAGACACATTGTCTAAGCTAAGGTGACTGATCAAAGGGATAATTTTGTTATTCTTCTCTAGTCTACCTTTTCTCTTGTATACCTTTTTTAATTGCGTAAGTTAGAGCTGCATTTACATTATTCGGTTTTACATAAGAATGTTTAAAAGTTCCAGAAATTCTGACATTTTACCTCAACTTTTCGATTTTGAAAAATGTAAAAGCTTTGGGTTATTTAAATTTATGATAAATAATAAATGAATCTCATCTATTTTGAACTGTAAACAAATTACAAAGGAAGTACTTAAAAATTTAAAGTTTAAATGCCATCCAATTTCTCATTATCAATCTTAGATTTAAAGTTATTGAAATATTGTTTCTAATTTAAACAAATGCATTCTACCAATATTACTTGTAATTCTCTATTGCTTACTCCTTTTTAAATGTATGGATCAACTTGCCCTCAGAATATTAAGTTTCATCAAAAAGGAAAAAGAATATTTATATCAAAAAGATGTTTATTTAATTGATTTATTAAAATTTATTTATTAACATGATTTTTTAATTTTTACTGTTTGTGAAGCACTGTGCTTAGTTTTCAGAATATTATATTATAAAAACAAGGCTCAATCTCCTATATATCTTGAAAAAAACTAACAAAGGAATAAGTGAAGTAACACTTTTCTTTTGAATAATTATTGTGTCTATTTTTTTCAATTTATGTAAGTAATGCAGATATCTGCACGTCTATTTTTTGTCTTTTTCTATTTTCTAGGCTTATATTTTCAATTGTCTATTACAACTTTATTTATATACCTGTGGTACAAAGACCTTTCCAAAGATAATCTCAGGAAATCAGTATCAGACTCCTCAATTTCCCATGTGTTCTTTCTTAAACTTCATCTATATATATATAGTCTAAGTATTTATGTTGAGTCACGTTTTCAACCCCACCTTTAATAGCAGCCCTTCTCCACTTAAAAAAAAAAAAAAAGCAAAGCATTAGATTCTAGATGAATGCTACCATGATACATGGAGGGTATAAAAGATTTTAGGTCACTGTATGTGGCAATTGGAAACACTGGTGTCTCAAAGTAGAATTTTATCAGAGCAAAGAAAGCATCAATAAGAATTATTAAAAGTAAAAACATTAAGCAACAAATTCAGAACAAAACTCCTTGATTTAACTATATTAGAATTAACATTCAGAAATGAGATGTCAAAGGGATGCACATAGTATGTTAATTCTGACTTAAAAAAATGAAATCAAATGTTTTCTGGCAGTGAGTAAGCTGGATTTACCTGTTTGTTTGACTTTGAGATCTGTTTTGCCAACTAGATTACAAATAAACAGTTCAAAAATTGAAAAAGCCATATCTACAAATCCAAATTATTGATGACAATATATGTAATATATATGAAAAAAAAAGTAACTCTTAAGGAAGTATTAGAAAATATGTTTTGAGATTAATAACATTCCAATGTTTTCAACCCTTTATAAATTTAACATATCAAACAAGGTACTTCTGAGTGAAAAGGTAAAGGAGTAATGGAAAGTCATTTATTGAGTCTTGGTAATAACTTTTTGGTAAAATTCCCAGAAACTGAGATGTGAATGATTCATATGATTGAGTAACAAATACTTTTCCAGATCAGTTCGTTCCTAATGTTTTATTTCAACAAAATTGACAAACGACTGGTTTATTATCAAATAGATTTAATGTAATTGTTAATGATAGGTCACTATGTATTTATTTTTGCTTATAATAAAAACAGAATGATATTGCTTCATAAAACTATTTTGTTTCCTATTTTGTTTCTCTATTGATGTATTGGAACAAATTTTCTTTTCTTTTCCTTTTTTGATATTCTTAATAGTTTATTATGAACTAGTTTCACAGGCCACAGGAAGGAAAAGGACTATGTACAGCCTTACAGGAAACAGGCAAGGAGCTGAGGAGGACCAAGATGAGTCTAGGGCCTTGGTGGGCGCATTCCTGGGGGAGGGGATGCTGAAGGGGAAACCAGACAATCCTGTGAGAAACCAAGAACGAGGGCATAACAAACAAACATGTCTGTGGTGACGTGGCCCTGGGGAATCAGGCCCAAGCTTTTGTGGAGCTGCTTCCATAATTCTGTGGCCAAGGGTCAAAGAAGGCCTGCATCCCCCGGGGGGGGGCCACATCCTGAAGGGGGCATGTGCATTGGAGTTCCTCATCCAGTGGTGATCCCCAATGGGGGATCCATGGGAGGCCTCATGCCTGGAATGGGTGAGCCTTGGCCCATAGATGGCGGAGGATCCCCACAACCAGTTGGATATTGGGTCGGGGTCCCTAAAATCCTAGCTATGGCAGCATTTGCAGTGACTGCAACAATGCCTCTTCTTTGTGGGGTCATCACCTGTTGCGATAGCCCACCACCCCCCTGGGACTGGCCCAGAGAGTCCTACAGGAGCCTGGGGCAGTGGAACACCAGCTGGGATTCCTCAGCCAGCAGCTCTGCCGATCCCTGGGGCCCTGGCAGCTAGCAAGTGACACTGGCGCAATGTCATTATCTTTGGGAGGAGGTTTCTCTACTGTCATTGAGACCAGGTCCTACCCCCGAAGTAGCCCCAGACCCCCGCCTTGGTTCTCTTCTCTTTCTGCTTATTTTGAGTTCTTTGGCTTGAACTCATTACAGTCCCAGAGTTTCAAATTCATATGCTTGTGAAAGACTTGAAGTTGCCAGGGAAGATAGGGCTGTGCTGCAGGATGCCCCTCATCCTGTAATCCAGGTGCTGCAGCATCCTGCTGCTCTGACCAGGATTAGGCTTTGTTGGTATATAAAGAAATATAATATTTTTATTTCAAAATAGAAATATTTTTAATGCAACAGATCACCTACTCTTGGTCTATTTAATAGATGATGAACATTTTAGGTGGCAACTTTATCATGTCCAACAGAGTCCTTAGATTCTCACACTATTTTAGGTAGTACAAGAGCAAAGCAGCACTGAAGAGCACGGGTCAGCTGGTCATTTTCACTTTGTTGTTTGTCTTGCTAGAACATATATTTCTGTGATGCAAATTACAATTTTCCTGATGTCTCATCAGTTTTATAAATTTCTTATGCATTTATTCCCCAAGTATTGCTTTTTTCCTTCTTACCTCTTATTCTGAGGTTCCATTAAATATATTTTTAGACCTTTCAGTCATGACTTGTATGTATTTTATACTGTCTTCTGTATTTTATGTTCTTTTGCTATCTTTTACTATTCTGTGTTCAATATTTTTTTCTGGCATATTCCAGTTTGCTTATTATCTCTTCAGCTCTTTCTAACCTGCTATTAAATCCATCAATTATTTCTTAACTCCAATTTGTATATTTTTACTTGTGCAATTTCCATTAGATTATCATTTATGATTTCCAGTGCCCTTCGTCAGATGCTTCCTTTCATTGCACATCCTAGGCTCAGAACTCAGCTTCCCTAAGCATTGTCTCAGCGCCAAGCAGACTTTCTGTAATTACAGTCCTATTGGTATTTTTACTCTGTTGTTCTTGTACATTAAAAAAAAAAAAAAAAATCCCTAGGAGAGCCTCCAGTTACTCTGACTTATCTACCAAGGCAATGGATGTTATCTCTCTAAGTATCAATATCAATATTGTTCATGTTACTGATCTGGTTAAAATATTACAAGGTTTTGAGTAGTCTGTCTCCAGACTTCTCCCCCACCAAAAAAAAAAACCTTGTTATTTTTAGTGTGGTTCTACAGAATGTTAGTTTTCTTTTTTTAGGGATATGTAGTTATATAGATAGATATAGAGATAAAAATAATTGTAAATATCCAGTTTTGTAATAAATAGCAATTAGGTATTGGCCAAATTTTTCCTTCTGTGTTTTTTTCTTTACTGATCACTTTGAATATTTAAGGTTTTTTATTAAATTTTCCTATGTAAAAAGAAATGCTGAAATTGGAATTATATTTTCTTGAAATATCATAATAAATGTGAAACCAGTAGAGAAACCTAAATATTAATCATATAGCCCTATCTTCATTTTTTAATTTTTTCTTAAGAGACATCAACATTACTAAATTTACATATAGAAAAGTGATGAATCTTATCTCTAGGGCTGTGTTAAAACATGGCCAGGACATCACCTGTGAAACAACTAAAATCAGTCCATCTGCTTCCCTGTAGTCAGTCTTAGTGATCACTCCTGAACAAGAGAGTCATATAAGTTATGTATTGTTAATGACATGAGGTAAGCATTACCATCAGCATCTGTAACACTTTTACCAACGCCACAACATATTGTATTATGATATCTATGTAAATGTGGGCTGATAGTTTGAAAGTAAAGTGAAAATATTGAAAACTATTTGAAATCAAGTGGTGGGAAATAAGTATGTGTCTCTTTTTAAAGGTTTAGGAAGGTAGGCTCGATCTACATTATGTAAAAATAACCAAATATTCTAAACAAGGGAAACAGCCAAAGAGAAAGACAAATACCATATGATTTCACTCATATGTGGAATTTAAAAAACAAAGCAAATGAGCAAAGGGATAAAAAAGAGAGAGACAAACCAAGAAACAGACTCTTAATTATAGAGAACAAACTGACGGTTACCAGAGGGGTGTGGGTGAAATAGGTGATGGGGATTAAAGAGTGCACTTGTCCTGATGTGTCCTGGGTGGTGTATGGAATTGTTGACTCAATATATTGCACACCTGAAACTTATATAACACTGTATGCTAACTGGAAAACTTAAAAATAAATAAATAAATAAATAAATAATAGTGAGCAATTAAGTAAATTTTTTAAAAATCAGATAATCTGAGGGTTTAAACAGCTCTATAAATTCTGGGATTCTTGAACAGTGCATAGAGTCATCATATGTTGAAAAGAATTACAAATATTTGCAATTTTGTAGGCTCACATAATTTTCTTTTTTTTTTCTGGCTTAGATAATTTTCTATTTATAGTTTTCAATCCATGACTTATATATTAAATTATTAGCCTTTATTGAATATTTTAAATGTGTTATGCTTTTTTTTTAAGTATGTGCTTTTTTGTTTGTTTGTTTGTTTGTTCTTTAAGGGCTACAAGTCCTCCTTCCAGACTATCTTCAGGAACGTTTTGTACAAGCAGCATTGAGCTACATTGCTTGCAATTCTGAGGGAGAGTTTATCTGCAAGGACAATGATTGCTGGTGTCAGTGTGGTCCCAAATTTCCAGAATGCAACTGCCCCTCCATGGACATTCAAGCCATGGAAGAGAATCTTCTTCGAATAACTGAAACCTGGAAAGCCTACAACAGTGACTTTGAGGAATCAGGTAAGACAACTTTTAATGTAACATTTAAACTTTGCCAAAAGAAATACTATATTGAAATGACTACTTTATCCTTTTGGAAGAGAGTATGATTACATAATTGGGAAGCCTTTTATTTATTTTTTTATTATTATTCTTTCAAATAGACATCCATATCACTTCTATTACCACTGATTCAGTATTTTTACTGAAAGCATATATGGTGCTTTTTGTAGTACTGTGCATTATCGTCACTAGAAGCTCGCCTGCTCTTGAGCTGATGTATTAGTCATTTAAGAAAGAAAGCCTTTGCCTTTCTCAATATAAGAACTTATCATCTGATTTCTCTGATATCTCTTTAGACTTTTCTAGTGGTCCCTGAGTTTCATTTGTGAGGGAAAATGCAGAGAGCATTTGTTCTATACCTTCTTTACATTAACATGAATCTCATGAATGTGCAACTTCACTTAACTACTGATTTTTTAAATCAAATTTAGATCAATTTTGATTTATGTTTGTGGGTTTTGGTTTTTGTATTTCTGAATTTTTATGAGTGCCTATATGCATTTTCAATATTGTTTCTTACTAATTGCATAACCTATAATAGCTTTCATTTCATAAAACATTGAATTTTAATAAAAGATTAAGTATGTCTCAACATAAAATTAAAAATACTGATAAAAGTATATATAATAATACATGAGTAAAGAATAATTAACATCCTTAGAGTGTGGTGAGTATAATTATGTAGTATTTAGTCAAAAGTGTTAAACTGATTTTCAAGTGGGCAGAAAAGGTTTAGCCAAGAGGTCAGAATTATATGCTTGGGTATTATAATTCTTGTGGTGATTAATTTAACCAAACATACTTAAAAAGTAACAACAAAATTCAACTTCCATTCGTGATAAAAACCCTTAACAAATTAGACACCGAAGGGACATATCTCAACACAATAAAGACCATATATGACAAGTCCACAGCTAACATCAGATAAGAAACAACACAATTGATTGTTAAAATAAAACATCATCTTTTTGCAGAGTAAAACCACCAAATTATAAAATAAAAGGATAGGTAAATAGATATAGGAAGGATTAATGAATTTATGATTTCTTAACATATATTTTGATCAAAATAGTGCATAATAAATAATGCTTTTCAATTTTAGTAATATTTCTATTTATATAAACAGGAAAAACTATCTAGAATCAAAGATCTTTATCACCTTGAAATTGTTGGAAAACCTAATGAATTTCTTTCCTATTACATATATATATATATACGCACACACACACACACACATATATATATATAATTTTTTTAAGTTTTTATTGAAATTCCACTTAGTTAACATACAGTGCAATATTAGTTTCAGGTATACAATATAGTCATTCAACACTTCCATACAACACCTGGTATATATACTACATCTTCTTTATCCATTCATCAGTTGATGGACACTGGGCTGTTTCATTATCTTGACTATTGTGGATAATGCTGATATAAACATTGGGGTGCATGCATCCCTTTGAATTAGTATTTTTGCATTCTTTGGATAAATAGCTAGTAGTGCAATTGCTGGGTCATAAGGCAGTTCTATTTTTAACTTTTTGAGGAAACTCCATACTGTTTTTCAGAGTGGTTGCACCAGTTTTCATTCCCATCAACAGTGCAAAAGGCATCCAAATCAGCAAGGGAGAAGTAAAACTTTCACTAATTGCAGATGATATGATACTCTTTTCAGCAAAACTAAAAGACTCCACCCAAAAACTGCTAGAACTGTTAAACAAATTCAATAAAGTCACAGGATACAAAATCAATCTACAGAAATCGGTCGCATTTCTATACACCAATAATTAAACAGCAGAAAGAGAAATTAAGGAATCAATCCCATTTACAATTACACCAAAAACAATAATATATCTAGGAATAAACCAAATAAATTTCTAATCTCAAATTTCTCTTTCTAGTTTTCCCAATAGAATACTCAGATATCATGTGTGAGACATCTATCATGTTCTATTCATGTAAACCATCTGATGTTTAAAAATAATTATGAAATACAGCACTTTTAGATAAATTATGAAATACAGCACCCTGGTAGTTTTCCCAGGGTTAAATTTTAAAAAACAAACAAACTGGGGCACCTGGGTGGCTCAGTCAGTTAAGCATCCGACTCTTGATTTTGGCTCAGGGCTTGATCTCAGATTCCTGAGATAGAGCCCTGCGCTGACTCCACACTCACCGGGAAGTCTGCCTGAAGATTGTCTCCCTCTGCCCCTCCCCGCCAAATAAATAAATAAATCTTTTTTAAAAATAAAAAAAATAAAAATAAGAAACAAACAACTCCCATCTCATAGCACAGTGTATGATAGATAGGTTAGACCAGGAAATCCTCTGAGCTTCTCTGATTGTGGAATTCACACCGGAATGCTACCATTTTTATTTTGCCTTGAAAAGTGTATTAAAATAAAAATCATCAAATGAGCATTTGGATTTTGTTTCCAGGTAGAATAGTATACTGAAGTAGGGTAGAACTTCCATTGATAGTAACTAGAAAACTGAATAATTTTTTAAATTGTATCTTCAAAGACATAACAGATCACAAAAGCAGCAAAACTAAACGGAAAAAGATTCCTGGCTGGAGGTATAAGCTGGGGATTCATATTTTTCTTTCCCTCCTTTCTTTCTCCCTCCCTTCCTCCCTTTCTTTCTCCCTCCCTTCTTCCCTTTCTTTCTCCCTCCCTTCCTCCCTTTCTTTCTTTTCTTCCTTTCTTCTTTCTTTCTTTCTTTCTTTCTTTCTTTCTTCTTTCTTTCTTTCTTTCTCTTTCTCTCTTTCTTTCTTTCTTTCTTCTTTCTTTCTTTCTTTCTTCTTTTTCTTTCTTTCTTTCCTATTCACTAATGTGCTTAATTCTGTGAACATTTGGCAATTCTTGCTTTAGAGTAGAAGCTGAGGACTGTGCATTCACCCAAGCAAAAAGTAGCTGATGGAAGAAAGAAAAACCAACAAAACTTTTAGTGGTTGTGGAGATCAGACTGACAAAATTCTAGATTCAATGGACCTAAAGACATTTAGTTTTAAGACAAGGTTTTTACTGAATTTAGATAGCGCTGGATGCTATGGAATTATTCAAAGTTCTCTGAAAGCAGAATGACATTTATCACAGATTGTCAAGAGCTTAAGACAAAAACACTCTAGAGGGAGGAGTTTGAAAATAAAACTGGCAAGGATGGAAAACCCTACAGAGAATGATGAATTGACACAGTTTCTACAACTGTTTTTCCCTGGGGCACATTTATCAGTTCAAGGCAGAGTTAGAAGCTGAGAATGTAGGATTAGCTCCTGGAACATGCTTTTCCAGAACAAAGAAACCAGAAGAAAATTTGGCAGTTACAGTAGATCAAAGTAAGAATATTGGTGACTGACTTGAAGGCTTTTAAATATATGGCCAGTCACCTCTTTAAAGACATTTGCCGGGGTGCCTGTGTGGTTCAGTCATTAAGTGTCTGCCTTCAGCTTGGGTCATGATCCCAGGGTCCTGGGTTCGAGCCCTGCATTGGGCTTCCTGCTCCACGGGAAGCCTGCTTCTCCCTCTCCCACCCCCCCCTTCTTGTGTTCCCTCTCTCGCTGTCTCTGTCTCTCTGTCAAAAAATAAATAAAAATCTTAAAAAAAAAAAAAATGAAGACATTTGCCTTATTTTGAACCTACCAGGGGCATATGACTAAAGAGATAAACTAAAACCTCTGGGTGATAAAATTGAATCTTTGCAGTGTTATAGACCTGAAGAAGCAAATACTGAAAGGGTGGATAATTGAAAGTTTGGAAGGACCACACTCTAACAACAGGGGAAAACCAGAGGTAGATTGAATTCTATACAATTATAACCCAGCACTAATACAGTTTAAATCCTGATCTTAAGGAGTTGATCCTGAAAAGATCAACTCCCCATAGTGTCTGTTAAATATGAAGAGGGTGACCTCTTGAGGATGAAAACATTTTCTAAAATCTCTGCAGTTCTTTTTATATTTGATGGACATGAAACCTTAATTTTCAATATATGTGAGCACACAAGACCATGGAGCTAATGTCAAAGAGAAAAGAAACCAGACAAGTGGTGTAAGATGATCCGGATATTGAAATTAGTAGGAAAGATTTTTGGATAATTATTATTAAAATGTTCAAAAACTAAAGGAAAGAAATGATCATGTAGGTGAAGATATTGAAAAGTTCATCAGAGATTTGCATCCATAAAAGTAGACTAAAGGACATTCTAAAACATAAAAATACAGTATCCGAAATCAATACTCAAAGTCTTGTTTTAATAAGAGTTTTGCACAATGGATGATGAAATTAATGAATATGAAGACAGGTTAACAGAATAGACAAAGATGGAAGCAATGAAGAAAGCAACAACAAAATATTGGATAAGTACACAAGTGAGATATTTATAAAAGGTCTAACATATTTTTGAATCTGAGGCACAAGAAGCGTAGATGGGAAAATGGCATATACAGTATACAAAGACATAATGGATACAATTTTTTCAAACCTGAAAACCTACACATTCAACCTACAGATAAAAAAAGCACAGCAAACACAAAAACAAAGAAAGATAAATAAAAAGAAAATCACAGGCACATCATAGAAAATCTGTTCAGAAAAAAAAAGGCAAAAAATATTTTTTCAATATACCTAGGGAAAAAAAAATGACATTACTCTCAATGGAATGACAATAGGTCTGACTTATCAAAAAACAAACAAACAGATTTTAATATCTTTAAAAATAAAGAAAATAACTATTAATTTAGAATTATATGCCAGCCCACCATATTTTCAAAAATGAAGGTGAAAGTAAAAATTTGTTCAGACAAGAAATGCTAAGTAAAAACATGGAAATGCAGGTGGCGCCTGGGTGGCTCAGTCGTTAAGCGTCTGCCTTCGGCTCAGGTCATGATCCCAGAGTCCTGGGATCGAGCCCCGCATCGGGCTCCCTGCTCTGCGGGAAGCCTGCTTTCTCCCTCTCCCACTCCCCCCGCTTGTGTTCTCTCTCTCGCTGTGTATCTCTCTCTGTCA